>NC_057800.1:219957380-219969980 GCF_018294505.1 Triticum aestivum | reverse complement strand
GCCGTCTCCACCGTGCCGGCGAGCGCCTCCTCGCCGCCCGGCGAGCTCCTCCGGTCCCCCCTCGAAGCTCCGGCCACCACCATCTCCATCTCCGGCGAGAAGCCCGGTGAACCTCAGTTTCCACGCCACCCCGATCCAGATCCAGATCCTGTAGGGTTGAGTTTTGCCTAATCCCAGTAATTTTTAGCGTTTTTCATGGCATCATATCTCTGCATCCATGGCTCCGGTTTGGGCGTGTAGCATATCAAATTGTTCGTCTCGACGAGTACTTCATTTCATTCCATTGCACCATGTTCATTTGATCTCATCATGATGCCCTAAATGCTGTTGCAAGAGTGCTATGCTATGTTAGTTTCAGATTCTTATCAGTAATTGGACATTTGTCATTTTTGCCATGATTGATGTGTGCCTCCTATGAACTTGAGCCCTACATGTGTTTTGGAGTATGGCTTGCCATCTTTACAGGGGTGTATGCCATGTATTTTTGTGATCTTTGTGGTGACTAGCACAAGCATGCAAAGTAGCTCTCGTAATGTTGCTGATTTCAGGGACTTAGAAATCTTCTAAGTCTTTGCCCTGTTAATATTTCTATGCCATATATTCTTGTTGCTACAGAGTAATCCATGCCTCTTTTGAGCATGTTCAGTAAGGGTCATTTCGAGATAATGTTATGCTCTATCCATCCATGTCTCTGTTTGCATTTATGGAGCACCCTAGCTTGAATCAATCGAGCTCTACTTTTGCTATAAAATGTTCCTGGCAGATTGTTTACATGTTAAGAAATTTTGTCGAGGTTGTTGTAGTTGATCCGTGCATGCTATGAGGTTGTTCTTGCCATGTTTAGCTTCTATGCCATGTCTACTTGCTGGGTGTATGCTTAGTTTGTCATGCAATGTCTTGTGGTGAGTGCATCGAGCTCGTAAACATGCCTACGTGAATCTGTTTTGCCATGTTCCAGTTTTCTACTAAGTCTAAATCTGTTAATGAAAGTTGCTATGTTCACATGGTTGCCATTGTATTTTCTTATCCCTTTTGGCTTATGGTCAGTAAGGGAGTTTTGTTGTATGCTTTGAGTAGATTCATGCCTTGCCTTGCTTTGCCATTATATGTTCCTGTAGCATATTGTTATCTTGCTCTAAACATTGCTTCCTGATGTTAAATTCCTGACATGTTATTTCCACCAAGTCTGTAACCTGATATCTTTTGCACTTTTGCCATGCTTGTTTGAACCTGCTTTTGAGTGAATTAGCCGTAGCTCAGTGTCCATCTTTTGTCAAGCATCTTGAGTGGATCACTTCCATGTAATTTTTTGTTATGTTAGAGTGCAATAGCTTGTTGTTCTTGATGCATTTAGATGGCCTCGTGTTGTTAATCGCAGATCGGTGCCATATTTGTTTTGCTTGCCATTTGCAAACCGTGCATCCAATTCCGGTGATCTTTATATCGATTTTGACCAAAATCAACTCATCTTTCCAGTGGCACTCTTGGTTTTCCAAGTTGAGGTCAGGTTTAATCTTTCCTTTAGGAAACATGCATAGGCATTGCATATCACATCTCGCATATCATGCCATGTGTTTGCATCATGTTGCTTGTGCATTGCATGTGGTTGATTGCGATTCCCTTTGTTTGTGTTCTTGCTTTGGGTAGAGCCGGGAGACGAGTACGTGATCGAGGAACCCATTGAGTACGCTTACGAGGATCAAGCTAACGTCAACTCGGAGAACTTTGCAGGCAAGATGACCATACCCTCGAAATCACTTCTATCTTTGCTTGCTAGATGCTCGCTTTTTTGCTATGCCTATGCTACGACACCTACCACTTTCTTATCATGCCTCCCATATTGCCATGTCAAACCTCTAACCCACCCTGTCCTAGCAAATCGTTGTTTGGCTATGCTACCGCTTTGCTCAGCCCCTCTTATAGCGTTGCTAGTTGCAGGTGAAGATTTGAGTTTGTTGCTTGTTGGAACATGTTTATTGTTGGGATATCATTATTATATCTTGTTTACTTTAATGCACCTATATACTTGGTAAAGGGTGGAAGGCTCGGCCTTATGCCTGGTGTTTTGTTCCACTCTTGCCGCTCTAGTTTCCGTCATACCGGTGTTATGTTCCTTGATTTTGCGTTCCTTACACGGTTGGGTTATAATGGGAACCCCTTGACAGTTCGCCTTGAATAAAACTCCTCCAACAAGGCCCAACATTGGTTTTACCATTTGCCACCTAGCCTCTTTTTCCCTTGGGTTCCGCGGACTCAAGGGTCATCTTTATTTTAAACCCCCGAGCCAGTGCTCCTCTGAGTGTTGGTCCAACCTGTCAGCTGCCGGTGGCCACCAGGGGCAACTCTAGGCTAGCCTACCGGAACCTTGGACAATCCGGTGTGCCCTGAGAACGAGATATGTGCAGCTCCTATCGGGATTTATCGGCACATTCGGGTGGCTTTGCTGTTTTAGTTTTACCATTGTCGAGATGTCTTGTAACCGGGATTTTGAGTCTGACCGGATTGTCTTGGGAGAAGGAATATCCTTTGTTGACCGTGAGAGCTTGTGATGGGCTAAGTTGGGACACCCCTGCAGGGATTTGAACTTTTGAAAGCCGTGCTCGCGGTTATGGGCAGATGGGAATTTGTTAATGTCCGGTTGTAGAAAACCTGAAACTTAACTTAATTAAAATGAATCAACCGAGTGTGTGGCCGTGATGGTCTCTTTTCGGCGGAGTCCGGGAAGAGAACACGGTCTCGTGTTATGCTTGAACGTAGGTTGTTCTAGGATCACTTCTTGATCATAGTTTCTCAGCTGTGCCTTGCCTTCTCTTCTCGCTCTCATTTGCGTATGATAGCCACCATATATGCTAGTGCTTGCTGCAGCTCCACCTCAAACCTTTTCACTACCTATAAGCTTAAATAGTCTTGATCGCGAGGGTGTGAAATTGTCGAGTCCCCATGACTCACAGATTCCTTCCAAAACCAGATGCAGGGACCGATGATACCGCTCCAGGAGATTCGACTAAGCTCAAGTGGGAGTTCGATGAGGACTCAGGATGATACTACGTTTCCTTTCCAGACGATCAGTAGTGGAGTCTAGTTGGGGCGATCGGGGACACTGTGCATTTGGGGTTGTCTTTATTTTGGTTCCATAGTCGGACCTTGATTGTATCTGGATGATTGTAATGTTATATTATGCATTGTGTGACGTGGCGATTGTAAGCCAACTATGTATCTCTTTTCTTATTCAGTACATGGGTTGTGTGAAGATTACCCCATTTGTGACATTGCTTATAATGCGGTTATGCCTCTAAGTCGTGCTCCGACACGTGGGAGATATAGCCGCATCGTGGGCGTTACAAGTTGGTATCAGAGCCTTCCCCGACTTAGGAGCCCCCCTGCTTGATCGAATCGCTGGCGTCGTTGAGTCTAGAAAAATGTTTTGAGTCATTTAGGATTATATATATCGGAGAGTAGGATTCTTTTTACTCCTTAGTCCCTTCGTCGCTCTGGTGAGGCATCCTGACGTAGAGTTTTGACTCTTCTCTTCTCAAATTTCACTAAAAAAATTTAGGATCACGCGGGTATCTTGGAATCATTCCGATGGTTTTGTGACGAGAACATTGTTCTTGGTGCCTCCTGACATTTAGGGGTTGTGGTAGTGTCCCAGGGAGTTCAGCTCCGAGGTGTTGTCGTCACAATTTTATCGTTGCAGTTCTGGAATACCTGAGTTTCGCCGACATCGAAAATCTCTTTTATGCAGTTGTCCGTGAGGTAACTTCGACGCCACCCAGTACTGGGGCGGGAGTTCGGGAGTATTGCCATAACTCATATAACGGATGCTTTTCGAAGGCTGAGGTAAATGATTTCCGAAGGTTTCTTGGTTATGTGTTGAAGGATGGATAAAGCTAGATGTAGGATTTGCTAGTTTTGGGTGAGATATTATGCTTCCCCTGTATCCCCAACACCTGATTGCATAACCGGAAAGGTTCGGGAGTTTCATAGGTGGGAATTCATGTAGCTCTAGTATTTCTTCCGCAGATATTTGGTTTGTGATTGGGTAATCCTCACCATGTATTTGTTCTTGTCCGTACCTTGTTCATTTATTTTTCTACCTCTATCTAAGTGGCTTCTCAATTTATGGAAGTGTGAGCATTTAATTTGGATTGCATTCGTTCATTCTTGTTCGAATGTTAAGACTATATGTTGCATTTTCAATCCATTTGATTCATCTTGAATATATGTCTGTCAAGATGCTAACGGATGTCACCCTCTTCAGGATGGCTCCTCCAATGCATCAGAATCCTGAACCGCCGCCACCACCTCCACCTCCAGAGGCATGGCAAGCTGTGATGGCCGCTACCAATGCCAACACACAGATGCTTATGCAACTCTTGCAAGAGCACAACCAAGGAAATCAAGGCCATGGCAACAATCAGAATCAGTTTGCTACACTCAACCAGTTCCTCGCAAACCAGCCAAAGACCTTCAATAACTATGGCGAGGCAACAGACTCTGATGATTGGCTCGTGGATATCTGCAACCATTTAGAGTGCAGCAACATCAGGCCTGAGGACTTTGTCAAATTTACCTCGTTCCAACTCAAAGACCAAGCTGCATAATGGTATCAGCAATACAAAGATTCCAGAGGAGGTCGTGTGATTACCTGGGATGAATTCCGTCAAAACTTCAAAGCTCACCACATTCCTCAGAGTGTTGTTGAGAGCAAGTGTGAGGAGTTCCGCAATCTGAAGCAAGGCAGCTTGTCTGTTTACCAGTATAACATCATGTTCTAGAAGCTTGCTCGTTTCGCTAAGCATGACGTCCCTGACAAGAAGAGCATGATTTATTAGTTCAGAGGTGGCCTCAGAGAAGATCTCCAACTAGCTCTTGTGCTTTTTGAGCCACAGAAGTACGATGAGTTCTACAATATGGCACTGAAACAAGAGGCTGCTCAACTCAAGTGTGATGCTTCCAAGAAGCGAGTCAGGGATGCAACTCCTTCTTCCTCAACTCAAGTGGCAACTAAGTAGCAAAAGTATTGGTTGCCTCCTCCTCCTCCGTTCCGTCAGCCTTATCAGCAGAAGAGCAAAGGTGGCAATGGATCTTCCCACCCACCCAACCCAGGCTTTTAGAACAAGACTTCGTCTCATGCTCCAAGATCAAGTGCTCTGTATCACCGTCCGCTTTCAGAGGTCACGTGCAACAAGTGTCAGTAGAAGGGTCACTATGCCAACAAACGCTTCAATCAGAGGCGTCTTCCTCCTTCCCCTCCTGTGAGATCTGCTAGCACTGCAGCGGTCAAGCATAATCCCAAGCATGCCAAGGTCAACTTGATGAACGCAGCTCAGGTAGAGGACTCGTCAGAAGTGATTATGGGTAACCTTCCTGTTAACGATTTTTTAGCAAAAGTCCTTTTTGATACTGGTGCATCGCATTGTTTCATTTCAAGACCATTTGCATCTAAGCATGAGTTACCTTTCCAAGATTTGCCTAGACAGTTATCAGTTGTCTCTCCGGGTAAATTCATGAACGCAAGCTCTATGGTCCCGGATGTTACTATCACATTAGGCGACTATAAGTTTCTGTCTTCTCCAATGGTCCTTGGTAACTCAGACATTGATCTTATTCTCGAAATGGGCTGGCTTTATAAGCACAAGGATCAGCTTGATTGTGCTGCCAGGCAGATTCAATTGACACATTCTTCTGAGGATGTAATCGTCTTTGCCGCTCGTGATGATACCATTCGAGTGTTTTCTCTCAACAAGAAGGGCGAGTTGGATGCCATTTCTCAGATTCTAGTCATTTGCGAATATCAAGACGTCTTTCCAGAAGAGCTTCCAGGAATGCCTCCTCACCGGCCAGTTGAATTCCTCATTGATCTTGAGCCTGTTACGGAACTTGTTTGCAAACATCCTTACAAGCTTGGACCTGAAGAGTTGAAGGAGCTGAAGAAACAACTCGATATTCAAGAGCGTATGGGTCTCATCCGACCAAGTTCTTCTCCATGGGGTTGTGGTGTTCTTTTTGTCAAGAATAAGGATGGAAAGGACCGACTTTGTGTCGACTACCGTCCATTGAACAAGAAGACCATAAGGAACAAGTACCCACTTCCCAATATCAATGAGCTTTTCGAACAACTCAAAGGTGCTCAAGTATTCTCCAAGCTTGACCTCCGTATGGGCTATCATCAAATTCGCATTCGTGAAGAAGATATCCCCAAGACAGCATTCAGAACAAGCTATGGTTCATATGAATACACTGTCATGTCTTTCGGCCTTGTCAATGCTCCTCCAACATTCTCTCGCATGATGAACTTCATCTTCAACGCCTACACAAATGACTTCGTCTTGGTCTACCTCGATGACATTTTGGTCTTTTCCAAGAACAAGGAGGATCATGCCAAGCATTTGAGATTGGTGCTGGATAAACTCAGAGAACATCAGTTCTATGTGAAGTTTTCAAAGCGCGAGTTTTGGCTCGATGAGGTTCTCTACCTTGGGCATATCATCTCCGCCAAGGGCATAGTTGTGAATCCTGAGAAGGTGTCTCCAATTGTGAATTGGGAACCACCTCAGAATATGAAGCAACTCCGCAGCTTCCTTGGGATCGCAAGCTATTGTCGAAGGTTCGTTGAGAACTTCTCAAAGATTGCGAAGCCTCTTTCCAACCTCCTCTAGAAGCATGTGAAGTATGTCTGGTGGCCTGATTGTGACATCGCTTTCAACACCCTCAAAGAGAAGTTAGTCACTGCTCCAGTTCTGACTCCTCCTGATGAATGCAAACCATTTGAAGTTTTCTGTGATGCTTCCCTTCAAGGTCTCAGTGCAGTGTTGATGTAAGAGAAGAAAGTTGTGGCCTATACCTCTCGCCAGTTGAAGCCCAACGAAAAGAACTACCCCACTCATGACCTCGAGTTGGCGGCAGTTGTCCATGCTCTTTTAACATGGAGACATCTCTTGTTGGGAAGAAAAGTGGACATCTTCACTGATCATAAGAGTCTCAAGTACATCTTCACTCAGCCCAACCTCAACCTCAGGCAGACTCGTTGGGTCGAAATGATTCAAGAGTATAATCCGAGTATTGAATATACTCCAGGCAAGGCCAATGTAATTGCTGACGCATTGAGAAGGAAGGCTTACTGCAATAGTTTGATTCTCAAGCCCTACCAACCGGAGCTTTGTGAAGCTTTTCGCAAACTTAATCTCCAAGTTTTTCCTCAAGGATTCCTTGCCAACCTCCAAGTCTCTCCTACTTTGGAAGATCAAATTCGCGAGGCTCAACTTCTTGATGCTATGGTGAAGAAGGTGAAGATTGGGATTGCCAAGAGTCAGCCCAAGTACAAGTGCTATCATCTTGATGACAAGGATACTCTATTCTTCAAGGATCGCATTGTTGTTCCTAAAGGTGACCTTCGTAAAGTCATTATGAATGAGGCTCACAATTCACTCCTCTCTATTCACCCTGGAAATACAAAGATGTACCATGACCTCAAGCAGTCGTATTGGTGGACTCGAATGAAGCGCGAGATTGCTCAGTTCGTGAATGAATGTGATGTCTACAGAAGAGTGAAAGCAGAATACCAACGACCATCTGGTCTTCTCCAACCTCTTGCCATTCTAGAATGGAAGTTTGACCATATTGAGATGGACTTCGTGACTGGATTTCCAAAGTTCAAGTGTGGCAATGATGCTATCTTCATTGTCATCGACAAGCTTACCAAAGTGGCTCATTTTCTGCCTATCAAAGAGTCTATCACAGCAGCTCAGTTGGCAGAGCTATATACCTCCTGGATTGTCTCTCTGCACGGCATTCTGCAGTTGATATCTTCAGATCGTGGGAGCATCTTTACCTCCAAGTTCTGGGATTCTTTTCAGAAGGCCATCGGCACGAACATTCGCTTCAGCACTGCTTTTCATCCTCAAACCAGTGGCCAAGTCGAGCGAGTCAATCAAATTCTTGAAGATATGCTCAGGGCTTCTGTCATTTCTTTCGGTATGAAGTGGGAAGATTGTCTTCCATATGCCGAGTTCTCCTACAACAACAGCTCCCAAGCGAGTTCGGGCAAGGCCCCATTCGAGATTCTCTATGGCAGGAAGTGTCGTACTCCTCTTAATTGGTCAGAGACTGGTGAACGTCAACTTCTTGGCAATGACTTGATCACAGAGGCTGAAGAAATGTGCAAAGTCATTCGTGAAAATCTCAAAGCCGCGCAATCGCGCCAGAAGAGTTACTATGATAGCAAGCATCGTGACTTGGCTTTTGAGATCGGAGACCATGTCTACCTCCGCGTCTCTCCAATGAAAGGTACTCGTCGTTTCGGTATCAAAGGGAAGCTTGCCCTAGAGACGTGGGTCCTTTCAAGATCATTGGCAAAAGAGGCGATCTCGCCTATCAACTTAAGCTTCCATCCAACTTTGCAAACGTGCACGACGTGTTTCACGTGTCTTAGCTCCGCAAGTGTTTCAAGACTCCTGACCGCACCGTCAACTTCAAAGATATTGATCTCCAAGAAGACCTGTCTTATCATGAGCACCCTGTTGCTATTCTTGAAGAAACTGAGCGCAAGACTCACAACAAGTCTATCAAATTCCTGAAAGTGAAGTGGTCACATCATTCCGACCGTGAAGTCACCTGGGAACGCGAGGACCACCTCTGTTTCGAATATCCAGAGTTTTTCCAGTCCTAGATCTCGGGACAAGATCCTTTCGTAGTGGTGGAGTGTTGTAAGGCCCCATATGTAACCTGCCATATTTGTATTCCAACTCTTGCCATTTCCGGCACTAAGTTATGATATTTCCTTGTTGTCGGGTTTTTGTCTTCGTGTTGCTTTTGTCTTTGTCATGCATCTCATATCATGTCATCATGTGCATCGCATTTGCATATGTGTTTGTCTCATGCATCCGAGCATTTTCCCCTTTGTTCGTTTTGCATTCCGGCGCTCCTATGTCCTCCGGTGTCCACTTTTACCTCTTTTCATGTGTGGGTGTTAAACATTCTCGAATTGGACCGAGACTTGCCAAGCGGCCTTGGTTTACTACCGGTAGACCGCCTCTCAAGTTTCGTGCCATTTGGACTTCGTTTGATACTCCAACGGTTAACCGAGGAACCGAGAAGGCCTCGTGTGTGTTGCAGCCCAACACCTCTCCAAAGTGGCCCAAAACCCACCTAAACCCCATCCATCATCTAGGTCGTTCAATCACGACCGCGTGGCCGCAAATCGTGCTCAGTTTGGAGCCTCCTAGCTCCCTCTACCTATAAATATAGGTCTCCTCCCCGAAATTCCGGATCCCTAACCCTAGCCCCGCTCCCTCTCCGCCGCCGGACGAAATCCCCCGGGCCAGAGGTGTCCGCCCGCGCCGCCGCCGCCACATGGCACGCCGGCATTCGCCGCGCGCCTCCCTCCGCCTCCGGCCAGCCTAGGCCCGGGGAGAGACCCCGAAGCCCATCGCCGCCCCCGCGCCTCCTCGCCTCTCCGCCGCTCGCGCGCCGCCTCGCCGCCGTCGACGCAGCACCCCGCCGCCGCTCGCCGCCCCACCAGCCGCCGCCCTCGCCCACCGCTGCCTCGACGCTCCGGCCGCCACCCGCGCCGTCTCCACCGCGCCGGCGAGCGCTTCCTCGCCGCCCAATGAGCTCCTCCGGTCCCCCCTTGAAGCTCTGGCCACCACCATCTCCATCTCCGGCGAGAAGCCCAGTGAACCTCGGTTTCCGCGCCACCCCGATCCAGATCCAGATCCGTTAGGGTTGACTTTTGCCCTAATCCCAGTAATTTTTAGCGTTTTTCATGGCATCATATCTCTTCATCGATGGCTCCGTTTTAGGCTTATAGCATATCAAATTGTTCGTCTCGACGAGTACTTCATTTCATTCCATTGCACCATGTTCATTTAAGCTCATCTTGATGCCCTAAATGCTGTTGCAAGAGTGCTATGCAATGTTGGTTTTAGATTCTTATCAGTAATTGGACATTTGTCATTTTTGCCATGATTGATGTGTGCCTCCTATGAACTTGAGCCCTACATGTGTTTTGGAGTATGCCTTGCCATCTTTACAGGGGTGTATGCCATGTATTTTTGTGATCTTTGTGGTGACTAGCACAAGCATGCAAAGTAGCTCTCGTAATGTTGCTGATTTCAGGGACTTAGAAATCTTCTAAGTCTTTGCCCTGTTAATATTTTATGCCATATATTCTTGTTGCTACAGAGTGATCCATGCCTCTTTTGAGCATGTTCAGTAAGGGTCATTTCGAGATAATGTTATGATCTATCCATCCATGTCTTTGTTTGCATTTATGGAGCACCCTAGCTTGACTCAATCGAGCTCTACTTTTGCTATAAAATGTTTGTCGGTGTCAAAACCGGCGGATCTCGGGTAGGGGGTCCCGAACTGTGCGTCTAGGCCAGATGGTAACAGGAGGCAGGGGACACAATGTTTTACCCAGGTTCGGGCCCTCTTGATGGAGGTAAAACCCTACGTCCTGCTCGATTAATATTGATGATATGGGTAGTACAAGAGTAGATCTACCACGAGATCAGAGAGGCTAAACCCTAGAAGCTAGCCTATGGTATGATTGTATATTGTGGTTGTTGTCCCCTACGGACTAAAACCCTCCGGTTTATATAGACACCGGAGAGGGTTAGGGTTACACAAGGTCGGTTACAAAGGAGAAGATATCCATATCCGTATTGCCTAGCTTGCCTTCCACGCCAAGTAGAGTCCTGTCCGGACACGAGACGAAGTCTTCAATCTTGTTCTTCATAGCCTAACAGTCTGGCCAAAGGATATATTCCGGCTGTCCGGAGACCCCCTAATCCAGGACTCCCTCAGTAGCCCCTGAACCAGGCTTCAATGACGATGAGTCCGGCGCGCAGTATTGTCTTCGGCATTGCAAGGTGGGTTCCTCCTCCGAATACACCACGGAAGAATTTGAATACAAGGATAGTGTCCGACCCTGCAAAATAAGTTCCACATACCACCGTAGAGAGAATAATATTTTCGCAAATCTAATTTGCTAACTTGTTTTGGCAGCATGATGTTATGTCATGGCCCGGTGATTATTCGAACCGTTTTTCTTCAACCAGCTCCACGCATAACGCGAGGCGGTTTCTTGACACGTCTTGTCAAAGCAGAGATCATGTTCCCCCAATCACGGGATTCTCATTAATACGGTCGTGGGTAACCCAACTGTGTCTAGGACTCCTAGATTATAGGCAAGTCCCAAACGGCTACGGAGAGGACGCTTGATATTCACCCTCTTTATAAAGGGACAAGGTTTTTGCTTTTTCCCTCTTGTGCTCAATCAAACCCCTCCCCGCCTCGAGTTCTAACACCCAATGCCCAGGTCAGGTGCTCTGGATCTTCAATCATGTTCGGATCCAGCCTTCAAGGCCGGTGGATGCCCTCCTCCGTCACGGAATAGGATATCAAGAAGTTGAGGGAGGCCAGATACCTGATCGCCGAGGTTTCGCATCGGCTGCCTGCTCGAGGGCAGGTCGTCCCCACTCCCGAACCCGACGTGAACGTCGTGTTCGTCTCCCACTTCCTCCGAGGCCTAGGCCTCACTCTGGATCCCTTCGTCAGGGGTTTGATGTTCTATTACGGGCTAGATTTCCACGATCTAGCTCCGGACTCCTTTCTCCACATCTCGACATTTATTGTCGTGTGTGAGGCCTTCCTCCGCATTACCCCCCACTTTGGCCTGTGGCTCAAGACCTTTGAAGTGAAGCCGAAGATGATCAAGGGGCAATATGCAGCGTGCGGAGGCGCGTCAATAGGCAAGATGGCAGGAGCTCCGTGGCCAAAAGGTTCCTTTCCAGAGGTGTCCGAATTATGGCAACGGGAGTGGTTTTACGTCACGGCTCCCAGAAGTGCCAAGTGGGCGGCTGCCCCCGCTTTCGGCTCGGGCTCCCCACCACAACTGATGTCATGGATTAGCAGAGGTCTGAGCTGGGGTCCAGCCAAGGACGTGCCTATACTGCAAAGCCGAATTCAAGATCTCTTCGAGGGAGATTTTAATTTGGTTGTGGTAATGCAAGTTATGCTGGTTCGTCGAGTCCAGCCTTGCAAACGCCGGCCCCTTCGCTTGTGGGAGTTCAACCTAGAATGACCGCGTGCCATTCAAAGTTTCCTTGGCTTGACGCACAAGGAGATGTACAAGTCATTCTTCGGACCTCAAATAGAGTGTCTGGATACTACCGAGGACGTGGGCCTGAGCAGTAACCGCGTCGCCGAACAAGTAAGAAATCCTCTAGCCAAACACACCTTCTTTTATTCAACATGAAGTTATTTCTGAGAGATCGTTCTTTGACCAGGACTGGCTAACAAAGGCGAAGATGATTCGGTGTTCGACCCCCTCCCTAAGGGTTTGGAAAATCCGGTATTGGAAAAGATGCTCGAGCTCACACCTAGCCCGGAGCCCTCGAAGGAAGATACAGGGGGGAATAATATGGGCGGAAGCGGGCCCCCATCGCTGCCATTTCCAACCGAGGGAATGAGCGCCTCCATAAAGGAGGATAACCGGGGGAGGAAGAGGACTGCTTCCGAGGATCCGGAAGCCGAGGCCTCCAAACGGGAGAAGAAGTCTCCAACAGAGGGTCCTGCCTCGGGGGGTGCTCTTGC
>NC_057800.1:219943673-219957122 GCF_018294505.1 Triticum aestivum | reverse complement strand
AAGTGATCCAAAAAATACTTTAATAGTGAAGGTATACTATCTTTCTTCTGAGAAAATAACCGCCGCATATATCTTGTAGTTCGGGTCTTAGACCTTCTCAGCTGAGCTCATCTTCGGGGGATCTTCTTCCGGAGATGATGGAGAGCGAAACGCCTCCCCCGGACTCCTCCGCTCAAGAAGTGGGCGACCCCGAAGTGTCGTCATGGAGGGCCTCTCCGGATCCATTGAGGCCAGAAGATAATCCCATGGACCCCCGAAGTCCCCAGCTTCCGGCTCTCGAAGAGAGAAAACAAAAGAGTCCGGCACCGTCTGGTATGCGGCCGGACGTTCTGAGGGAGCTGGTGGGGCGAGCGGCCATCTTAGAAGAACACCGTACGCTGATGGGTATGGTGATGGAAAGAATTTCGTCCGCCGAAAGTGGATTACATGAAGCCTTTATGAGTCTACTGACAGGCTTTGAGGTACGTGAGATAATATGTGATAGTACCGCACATGTTAGGTGAGCCCTGTGTAGATAGTAGCCCCTGAGACTCTGGTTGTCGTCGAGAACGGTGGCGAACAGAGGATCATAGTCCCAGGCAATAACCAGACTGCCTTTATGTGCAGGTGGTGGAAGCTCTGGTGGCTAGCCAGACTAGTGAGTTTGCCAAATTAAAACGGTAACTGGATGCGGCAGACGCTGACATCAAGCTTGTTAACAAGCGGCTTGACGAATCACAGGGTAAGTAATGTTTTCTGGTGAATGTCACACAATAAGAGCAGCATGATGCCAGTATCTTTAATATGTTGTGACTGCAGACGGAGCTGCCACCGTGAAGACCCTTCGGGCGGAGCTCGCCCGAGCCAAGGAACAAGCGAGGGTTAGTATTGCGGCTGCTTTGAAGGCGGCCGAGGAGTTAAGAGCCGAGAAGGGCCGCCCATTGCGAAAGCAAAGAAAAGATGGCCAAGATGGCCGTAGAATTAAAAGGCACTGCCGACCGTTGCCAGTTCCTTGAAGAGGAGAACCGAGTGAAGGCAGCGGACCTGGAGAAGGCCACTATGGTGACCAAAGACAGTCGCTCTGCTATGAGGGCGAAGAAGGAGGAGCTACGTGAAGTCGGGGATATTGCGGCTGGGAAGCCCTTTCTGCTGCGGAGGAAGTTCGGAGATCCGCGGTATGCCCCTCTGGATCGGCTGTGGAGTTCGGCAGACGCATATATGGACTTGGCGGCGAGCGCTGTCGATGCAGTCGAATACTTCCAAGATCAATCAGGTCATGAAGTGGACAAGCTATCCTGGTCGCAATTCAATGTTCCAGAGCGTCCGCTTCCCTTGACTGATCAGCTAGCCGAATGGGCCGAACTTAATAGGTTGTCCGGACTCGCCATGAGGTCTGTTGTAGATCAGTTGTGGCCGGAGAAGCCGAAGCCGAACAACTATTTCAGCTTAGTGCAGCAGTTCCTTGGCGCGGTGCCGCGCATCAACGTGATGAAGAGGTCGGCGTGCATAGAAGGCTCATGGATGGCCTTTGCCCGTGTCAAGGCATACTGGGCGGAGATGGATGCTACCACTGTTGCGGCGCAAGGTTCGGCCATGGGCCGAGTAGCTGCCGAGCACTATTTTGAAGAGGTTCTTGAGGGTGCTCATTTGATAGAGTCCCAGTGCTCAAAGAATATTATGTTTGAATGACATGTATTCCCATTGTAAACATAATGTTTTTATGAAATATAGTAAGGCTGTATTTATACTTTTGCCGGAAAGTAATGTGATGCCTCCTATGCGGCCGTTTATGTATATATGTATATAACCTGAAAGATTGCAGTCGTTGGCTTCAACCCCCACGCATATAATGCAGATGTGCTCGCAAAAATGCGTGTTCACACTTAACCCAACGTCTTGGTCCTATTAAGGAGGTGATAGCGCAGCGAACGAGGCAACCGGACTATAATGCTTTAACACTTTCACTTAGCCATAGGAGTTTGATAGTGGGGATAATAGATAGCCCCTGGTGGCTCCACACTCTCCCGATCTCGGGGTGCATACATGCCTGGCCGGAAAACGGCCCTTCGTTAAGGCGGAGGAATTCTAACATTCCGATAGGTCATCGAGTGGTTGACCAGTCTCACGCTATATCATGACAGTCAGTTTTCGGCTTTCTCTACTGAGGTGCTCGTCCGGATGAACCAGGGCACAATCGCAGTAGTTCTCCTGGTGCTGCCTTAGCCGATAAAGTGGAACGTAAGGCACCAAAACACAGGAGCCGGGCAAACCCAACATTTGACCAAAGACAATGATTCGGAGCTGATGCATATAAGGCCAAACTCGCGACGCCGAACACTCCCTAAGGTATTCAGTCTTTATGGTATAAACCGGGCCTAAATAGTGCCCTTTGTAAGAAGCCCCTTGTGTCTAGGTACATGCATTACTCTGACGTGGCCACATGCCATGACGTCAGCATCCTTCTCAATTGTACTGAGAATTCGAGGGATGTGTATCAACAAGAGACAGTGAAAAAGGTTTACGCGGGGTCTTAATCTAAAAAGAATCCTTGGAGCGGGTCCCTGCTACACGTCTGCGCCTGTGTCTCCATTGTGCCGTATCCTGGACGGGTGTAGCATGATGATCATCTGTAAAAGAGAGGAACTTAGGTGAAAAAGTTGTCGTGCAAAAAGATAGTTTTTAAAGAAACCATGTATAACTAGAAATGAGTAGAAATTGCCACTTGTCTACGCGCGTTGAGCCCCTTGTATTTGTAATAGGGGTGTGGCCATCAATCCGGTACAAATGACATATAGCAGCGCCGGACTCATCTAACCGCGTCCGTGGTCTTGACGACCTATCAAATGCTTTAGTTGGTGAGGCCGTTTTTAGTGTGTGGCTGCCAAGGCAGTCGCATTCTCTTCGGCGCGCAAAGATCGCTTAATACTTCCGTTCACTGTAATGATGCCATGTGGACTGGGCATCTTGAGCGTGAGGGAAGCGTAATGCGGTATTGCATTAAAGTGAGCAAAAGCTTCGCGTCCAAGTAGTGCTTGATAACCACATTGGAACGGAGCAATGTGGAAGGCTAAATGTTCGCTACGGGAGTTATCGGGGAAGCCGAATATAACCTTTAGTAGCAGGGAGCCCGTGCAGTGAGCCCCTGGGCCTGGAGTTACTCCTTTAAAGGTAGTGTTGCTATGGCAAATTTTCGTTGGGTCTATCCCCATTTCGCGGATTGTATCCTGGTATATCAGGTTTAAACTGCTGCCACCGTCCATCAGGACTCGTGCAAAGTGGTATCCGTCAATTATTGGGTCTAATACCAGGGGAGCCCATCCTGCCCGCCGGATACTTGCTGAGTAATCACGATGGTCGAAAGTGACTGGTTGAGACGACCAGTGGCAGGGTTTCACGGTGATAGGCCCTTGGGCATATTTATCTGGGAGGGCCGCTTTGCTTCCCTTGATCACGTGTAATACGTTGACTGTTTTGACTTCTGATGGAAACTTCTTTTGTTCCCCAATGTCTTGCTTGAGAGGCTCATCCTCATCTTCGCTTGGTGTATCCTCCCCCTTGTGTACAGCGTTGAGCTTGCCGGACTGCTTGAAGACCCAACATTCTCTATGGGTATGATTAGCGGGTTTACCACGGGTGCTATGGATCTAACATACTTGGTCCAGAATTTTGTTCAGGCTAGACAGTTCATCTCTGGTGCCTTTAGAGGGCGGCTTTTGCTGACCTGGCCGAGAGCTTCGGAATCCGGCGTTTACCGTCATGCTCTTCGGGTTGTCTTCTTTATTTCGACGCTTATTATTTTTGCTGCGTCGTGATTTCCCATTTTCATCTCTAACTTCGGATGTGCTTGGGTCGCTGGTGCTGCATCTGGCTAGCCAGCTGTCCTCACCCGCGCAAAAGCGGGTCATGAGGCTTGTTAATGCTGCCATTGTTCTCGGCTTTTCTTGGCCGAGGTGTCTGGCAAGCCATTCGTCGTGGACGCTATGCTTAAAAGCTGCCAAGGCTTCGGCGTCCGGGCAGTCAACTATTTGGTTCTTCTTAGTAAGAAACCTGTTCCAAAGCTTTCGGGCTGACTCTCCGGGCTGTTGAGTTATGTGACTCAAATCATCCGCATCCGGGGGTCGGACATAAGTCCCTTGAAAATTTGCCCGAAAAGCGTCTTCGAGCTCTTCCCAGCTTCCAATGGAGTTTTCGGGGAGGCTTTTAAGCCAGTGCCGAGCTGGCCCTTTGAGCTTGAGGGGTAAGTACTTGATGGCGTGGAGATCATCTCCTCGAACCATATGGATATGGAGGATATAGTCCTCAATCTAGACCCCAGGGTCTGTTGTTCCATCGTATGCCGCTATGTTTATGGGTTTGAATCCCTCTGGAAATTCATGGTCCAGCACCTCATCAATGAAACATAGGGGATGTGCGGCACCCCTGTATCTGGGTGTAGCGCGTTGTTCTGATGTTTGTTGTGTTACATCATATGCTGGGGCGCGCTTGCGTGGTCCATAGATGGATCTGGTTGCACCGTCCTTTTGGTGCGAGCCCTCGTGTGGATCGCGTATTGGCTTGTGAGTGGCGTTGTTTGCCGCTCCATGTTGGCCATGAGGTCATCTATCCGGCCAGGTGGCCGTTTTGATTTTTGGTTGTGGGGAATCTAGGGCCTCCTCATCGAATTCGGGTAGCAACTTCCGCTTCGGGTAGCTCTTGGTGGGGTGATTACCACCATACTTCGCTGCTGTGTTGAGTACTTTACTCCATCTGATTTGGAGTATGTCCTGCGTAGCCTTGAGCCTTTGCTTCTACTTTTTCAGACTCCTCGCGGTGGCAACAAGCCTTTGATGGGCATTCTGTTGCTCCGGGTGCCTGTCCGGCATTATGTCATCCGGACTATTATTTTTGACAGAATTGGTTTGTTCGGTTTGATTCTCCGTATTGCCGTGGTCCAGCAGTCGTTTGCCCTGCTCCAACGCTGGGTCTGTATAATCGTTATTTCTGCCGAGGCGGGATTTGCGGTGGCGCTTACGCCGCCGCTTTGACTGCTTCTCGAGGGGACAAGCCTTCGTTGCGTCCTTCCGTTCCTCGTCGTCGTCTTCTTTTGGTGTGTCCACCATGTATACGTCATATGATGAGGTGGACGTCCAGCGCCCTGTGGGCGGTGGTTCCTCTTCGCCTCCCGCATCGTCGTCCATACCGTCGATGTCTTCGGAGTCGAAGTCGAGCATGTCGGTTGAGTCATCGACAGTGGCTACTAAGTGGGTGGTGGGTGGGCCTCGAATTTCTTCGTCGTCCACATCCCAGTCCTGCCGGACATAGTTCACCCAGGATTCTCCTGACAAGGAGAGAGACCTTAATGAGTTCAGTATGTCGCCAAAGGGCGAGTGCTGAAAATCATCCGCGGAGGTAAACTCCATGATCGGCGCCCAATCAGATTCGATAGGAACGGGCACAGGCGGTTCAGAGTCCGTGGCCGGAGAAGGATCCGGCAGTTTAACAACACGGCTCTCGTGCAAGGCAAGGTCGATGTTCGGCTCGATCGCCGCTGAGGGTAAGGCCTCTATGGCAGGGTCCATCCACCCGTCCGCGGAAGGCGCAATTGGCTCCGAATTGAGGGTCAGAGCGGCTGCCGGTGCGATCTCCTTAACACTATCCGATGGGAGAGCTAAGTCATGCTCATCGTGACCGCGTGGCGCACAAGGCAGAGGCTCGAATCCATCGAAGATCAAATCTCCACGGATATCGGCCGTGTAGTTTAAGCTTCCAAACCTGACCTGGTGGCCAGGGGCGTAACTTTCCATCTGCTCCAGATGGCCAAGCGAATTGGCCCGCAGTGCAAAGCCGTCGAACACGAAGATCTGTCCGGGGAGAATAGTCTCACCCTGGACCGCATCGCTATCGATGATAGTAGGAGCCATCAAGCCTAACGGCGACGACACAGAGGAACTCTCAATGAAAGCACCAATGTCGGTGTCAAAACCGGCGGATCTCGGGTAGGGGGTCCCGAACTGTGCGTCTAGGCCGGATGGCAACAGGAGGCAGGGGACACAATGTTTTACCCAGGTTCGGGCCCTCTTGATGGAGGTAAAACCCTACGTCCTGCTTGATTAATATTGATGATATGGGTAGTACAAGAGTAGATCTACCACGAGATCAGAGAGGCTAAACCCTAGAAGCTAGCCTATGGTATGATTGTATATTGTGGTTGTTGTCCCCTACGGACTAAAACCCTCCGATTTATATAGACACCGGAGAGGCTTAGGGTTACACAAGGTCGGTCACAAAGGAGGAGATATCCATATCCATATTGCCTAGCTTGCCTTCCACGCCAAGTAGAGTCCTGTCCCGACACGAGACGAAGTCTTCAATCTTGTATCTTCATAGCCCAACAGTCCGGCCAAAGGATATAGTCCGGCTGTCCGGAGACCCCCTAATCCAGGACTCCCTCAGTAGCCTTTGAACCAGGCTTCAATGACGATGAGTCCAGCGCGCAGTATTGTCTTCGGCATTGCAAGGTGGGTTCCTCCTCCGAATACACCACGGAAGAATTTGAATACAAGGATAGTGTTCGACCCTGCAAAATAAGTTCCACATACCACCGTAGAGAGAATAATATTTTCGCAAATCTAATTTGCTGACTTGTTTTGGCAGCATGACGTTATGTCATGGCCCGGTGATTATTCGAACCATTTTTCTTCAACCAGCTCCACACATAACGCGAGGCGGTTTCTTGACACGTCTTGTCAAAGCAGAGATCGTGTTCCCCCAATCACGAGATTCTCATTAATACGGTCGTGGGTAACCCAACCGTGTCTAGGACTCCTAGATTATAGGCAAGTCCCAAACGGCTACAGAGAGGATGCTTGATATTCACCCTCTTTATAAAGGGACAAGGTTTTCGCTTTTTCCCTCTCGTGCTCAATCGACCCCCTGATATCTTTTGCACTTTTGCCATGCTTGTTTGAACCTGCTTTTGAGTGAATTAGCCGTAGCTTAGTGTTCATCTTTTGTCAAGAATCTTGAGTGGATCACTTCCATGTGATTTGTTGTTATGTTAGAGCGCAGTAGCTTGTTGTTCTTGATGCATTTACATGGCCTCGTGCTGTTAATCGCAGATCGGTGCCATATTTGTTTTGCTTGCCATTTGCAAACCGTGCATCCGATTCCGGTGATCTTTATATCGATTTTGACTGAAATCAACTCATCTTTCCAGTGGCACTCTTGATTTTCCAAGTTGAGGCCAGGTTCAATCTTTCCTTTCCGAAACATGCATAGGCATTGCATATCGCATCCCGCATATCATGCCATGTTTTCCATCATGTTGCTTGTGCATTGCACGTGGTTGATTATGGTTCCCTTTGTTTGTGTTCTTGCTTTGGGTAGAGCCGGGAGACGAGTACATGATCGAGGAACCCATTGAGTACGCTTACCAGGATCAAGCTAATGTCAACTCAGAGAACTTTGCAGGCAAGATGACCATACCCTCGAAATCACTTCTATCTTTGCTTGCTAGATGCTCGCTCTTTTGCTATGCCTATGCTACGATACCTACCACTTGCTTATCATGCCTCCCATATTTCCATGTCAAACCTCTAACCCACCTTGTCCTAGCAAACCGTTGTTTGGCTATGTTACCGCTTTGCTCAGCCCCTCTTATAGCGTTGCTAGTTGCAGGTGAAGATTGGAGTTTGTTCCTTGTTGGAACATGTTTATTGTTGGGATATCATTACTATATCTTGTTTACTTTAGTGCACCTATATACTTGGTAAAGGGTGGAAGGCTCGGCCTTATGCCTGGTGTTTTGTTCCACTCTTGCCGCCCTAGTTTCCGTCATACCGGTGTTATGTTCCTTGATTTTGCGTTCCTTACATGGTTGGGTTATAATGGGAACCCCTTGACAGTTTTCCTTGAATAAAACTCCTCCAGCAAGGCCCAACATTGGTTTTACCATTTGCCACCTAGCCTCTTTTTCCCTTGGGTTCCACGGACTCAAGGGTCATCTTTATTTTAAACCCCCGGGCCAGTGCTCCTCTGAGTGTTGGTCCAACCTGTCAGCTGCCGGTGGCCACCAGGGGCAACTCTGGGCTGGCCTACCGAAACCTTGGACAATCCGGTGTGCCCTGAGAACGAGATATGTGCAGATCCTATTGGAATTTGTTGGCACATTTGGGTGGCTTTGCTGTTTTAGTTTTACAATTGTCGAGATGTCTTGTAACCAGGATTCCGAGTCTGATCGTATTGTCTTGGGAGAAGGAATATCCATCGTGGACCGTGAGAGCTTGTGATGGGCTAAGTTGGGACACCCATGCAGGGATTTGAACTTTCGAAAGCCGTGCCCGCGGTTATGGGCAGATGGGAATTTGTTAATGTACGGTTGTAGAAAACCTGAATCTTAACTTAATTAAAATGAATCAACCGAGTGTGCGGCCGTGATGGTCTCTTTTCGGCGGAGTCCGGGAAGAGAACACGGTCTCGTGTTATGCTTGAACGTAGGTTGTTCTAGGATCACTTCTTGATCATAGTTTCTCGACCATGCCTTGCCTTCTCTTCTCGCTCTCATTTGCGTATGATAGCCACCATATATGATAGTTCTTGCTGCAGCTTCACCTCAAACCTTTTCCCTACCTATAAGCTTAAATAGTCTTGATCGCGAGGGTGTGAGATTGCTGAGTCCCCATGACTCACAGATTCCTTCCAAAACCAGATGGAGGGACTGATGATACTGCTCCAGGAGATTCGACTGAGCTCAAGCGAGAGTTCGATGAGGACTCAGGACGATACTACGTTTCCTTTCCAGACGATCAGTAGTGGAGCCCAGTTGGGGCGATCGGGGACATTATGCATTTGGGGTTGTCTTCATTTTGGTTCCGTAGTCGGACCTTGATTGTATCTGGATGATTGTAATGTTATATTATGCATTGTGTGATGTGGCGATTGTAAGCCAACTATGTATCTCTTTTCTTATTCAGTACATGGGTTGTGTGAAGATTACCCCACTTGCGACATTGCTTACAATGCGGCTATGCCTCTAAGTCGTGCTTCGACACGTGGGAGATATAGCCGCATCGTGGGCGTTACAAGTGATGTGGGCAGCTGGAGTAGTGGTGGAAGCCGGCTGTAAAGGGCGTTGTACCTGAGGGATGTCAGGACGTAGCTCAACCTAGAGGAGGGCGGCGGGAGGAGGCAACTACCCACGTCGCGGCAGTGAGCAATGGATGAAGGCAACCTCGCCGGCTTTGTGAGAGAGAATGGCGGGGACCCCTGACCGGGACGTGCCGACAGTGGGTTTTCGCCCTCGGTGACGGCGACCGCATCTACACTAAGCATCCACCCCTTCCCTCGGCGGACGTGATCCGCCGGGATGTTAGAGATGTGGCCGTAGTGGTTTTGTGCGAGAGAGTGTGAAAACTGAAGAGAGCAACCCCAGCAAGCAACCGTGTAGGCTCGTCCTGCCTATGTATATACTGGAGCGGTTTCTTTTTCTCTCCATATGAACCTATTTATATTGCGTACGTGCCACTGAAGAAAAAAAACTTTATTTATAAATGACGCGGCACCTACTACTCGTTCTCCTATAAACCTTGCACTTGGCTTCTCCAAACTATTAACCTTGCGATTGGCTCTTCGCCTCTTCAGGAAGTCGAGCAATAATGGTACTACAGTATATATCGTTCTGGCTATATGAGACCGAATGAATTGCTGCACGTCCACTACGTGGCGAGGGTCGAGGGGCGAGGGCGAGTGCGTACTATTACGTCTATTTCAATATAGACTACATATGGAGCAAAATGAGTAAATCTACACTCTAAAATACGTCTATATACATCAGTGTTTGGAGTATGTACTAGTAGTTCATATTGAAATCTACTAAAGGACATATATTCCAAACAATATGGTAATCTCTCTAACCAAGGTAGGGACGAGGAGTAAATGGAGGGAGTACTAGTAAAATTTTCTCCTCGTCCTGCGAGCCACCGCGCGCGTGGGCGAGGGAGTGGGCATACTAAGCAAGCTTCTCCTCGTTCTGCGAGTTGACGGGACACATCAAAAGTACTCCAGTGTATAGAGCCTTGCCTCTAAGGTAGGCCCCACATGGTTTGCCTCTTTTTTAACATAACGCGTCAAGTCGCAATTTGTTTGTTCACGCGTGGTAGACGATCCTCCCTCCATCTAGTGGACAACCAGTACACGCGTCAAGTTACCGCGTGGGCTGCCTTTTCATACAGAAATGAGCTCCACCGTGTACCCGCGCGGGTGTGGTTGGGAAAGAGGCGGGAGTACGTGTGCCGTGCGTGCACCTCTTCTCTTCGTGCACGTCCCCCACCTACATGGGTGTGTGTGAGAGATACAAACCTAAACAAATGGCTTGTGCGTTCGTGAATGTATTTGTGGGAATATGTGTCCATGACATCCCAAACAAAATTTTGCAAGCAATGTGTGTGAAATGGAGGCCTATCCATATCATATATAGAGGGTTGGGCGATCCACGAGAAGAGAGGGAGGGGTCATAGATATCGGTAGAGTCGAAGAGAGGATCAATTGGGTGGGTGCGAGATCGATGAAGGGAGCCACCGAAATTGTGTGTGTGTGCAAGTCAAAGATATAGGGCGACTGACCTAGCTACCGGAATGTCAGAGGGCACAGGTCAAGTTTGTGTGTGGCAGGGAGACATGACTAGAGCGCTCGATGTATTAGTGTGTGTGTGTGTGTGTGTGTGCGAGGGGGTGGGGGGAGGGGTAGGCAGAGGCCTAACTATAGAGGTAGAACGACTTGTATATGTGTTGAGAAGGAGAGACCCAGGTATGTCTTGAGGGAGATCGGTCGACGTCCATACATAACTGAAGGACGAGAAATAGGATGGGACAGAGAGAGAGGAGAGAGAGAGAGAGGGAGGAAGAGGGGTAGAGTGTTGGATGGGTGATGGAGTTGCTTCTTGAAGATGATGGGAGAGGCCTACTAGACAAAATGAGGGTGGAACTGCAATATTATCAATAAGAGTGGGGATGTGTTTCTGTGTGTGCCTGTGCATGATAGATCTGTCGGGACACATCCATGGATAATGAAGGGGAACCATGTGTTTGGTAAGCAAACCTAACTAGATCTGTAGATCAATTGTTGTTTGTCGGAGGAAGGGAGAGACACAACTAATGAGGTAGATCGATCAACACGTGGGGAAAACGAGTTATAAGGACCTAGCTAGCTATATGTATAGCGGGAGATCGGTCGGTGTACGTCCATTTGTTAGAGGCAAATAAGGCCCGGCGAGACGGATAGATAGATAGAATGGAGCTAGGAGGTGGTGTGAGAGGCCCAGCTACTAGCTAGATAGGGGGAGGAGTGTGAGGTTGTGAGATCGATGAAAAGAGGGGCGAGAGTTTACACGTGTGTGGAACCGTATGAGAGACACGAGGCAAGGACACATAAAGGAGGAGATTGAAGGTGCGTGTGTATGTTGTAGGCAGACATCGCTGGAGAGGTTTATCGATCGGTGTGTCGGAAAGGAGTTGTGGAGATTGTGGGAGAACGACCTAAAGAAAAAAAATGAATGTGCATGATGGATAGAATGCTGAGGGAGGGGAGGGCGAGGAGGGCGTGTGCATGCACGAGAGAAAGTTAGTGGTAGCTACAAAGGTTAGAGGATTGTGTGGTTGTAAGAGACTAACAAAGATCATAATTTGATATGAAAGTGGATTCATATATTTGAACAAAAGATCATAGTGTTTTAAACATATGCATGCATGAATATAGCGGTGATACGCGTGTTGCGGTTTTGCACATGTTATACCATAATGTGATAATGCATGGCTTTTGCAACTCATAGCTAAATGTCGAACAATCTAAACCATACTATACATCAAACAATCTCACATTTTATTTGAATTTGTGGTAATGTGTGGCGTTTGGAGCTTACAACTAAATATCGAACAATCTAAACAATACTATATATCGAACATTCTCACATTTTATTTGAATTTGTGGTAATGTGTGCTGTTTGCAACTCACATCTAAATACTTGTAGGCGTAGGGGGCGGGGCACCATACATAATGTGATAAACACATTATACATATGAGACATAGTTTAGTTTTTGAAGATCTAGCTAGAGCTTGAAATGTACTATGATTTGAAATCAACATAAAGTGGATTCAAAAAATCGAGTTCGAGTTCATATAGTACACATAGTTCATATGTAACTCGAGACTAATCATGTGGTGCGCTGTGAAGATAGTACACAAATGATGGTTTAACTTGACAATAATGACGATTGTAGATCTTATTAAAACAGATAAACGAATTAAAATGCTTTGACTTCACAACAATCATTATTGTAGATCTTATTCAAATAGAGAAACGAATTCAAATTTAGTTCATATTGAAGCGGTAGTATATACGTTTGGAATGCACTAAAACGTTCATTTGAGTACTAGGTTGCATGCATTATACACGTAGCGAAATATTTTAATTAAACATAACATGAATTCAAAGTTTTGAATGACATTTGTAGTGCAAATTGATTTGGTACAATACACATTAGGCTTGTCCGGAAATTTCAACCCGCGCCTTGTTAGCCCGAAATATTTAAGATATATTTTTGTCTCGTTGTGCTCCGACAACTCCCTCCATCTCAACCCACGCCTTGTTACTCCAAAATTACAACGCGCGCGAAAAGTCCCACCTCCTGTGAAATCTCGACACGTGAAATGCCCGTGATACCCCCGAACCGAAAGAACCGCCTCAAATCGGTGGGGGTACTTTTGTAACTTACCCCACATTTCGGACAAGCCCATCCCTAAGACATGGTTCCCCACTCCCATACCATCCGCCCACCCATTCGTACACCGAGGCCGGGAAAACCCGCGAAGCCCCACACCCTCCTCCGTCCGCCACCCAGCCGGAGCCTCTTCACCGACGACAATGTCCACAACAACAGCTCGAAGTCCTTCATCCACCGTACCGAATGAGGATCTGTCATCGATCTGGTCGTCCCGCCGGTTCAACCACCCCATCCTCCACCTCCAAGGAGCTGCCCCGATGTTCCCCTCATCCTTCGAGCCACCTCCATTCCCACGCCACCGTATTCACCTGCACCACCGGAAGAGCGTCATCATCACCTTTCCTCAGATGAAGTTGCGGCCTAATCGGCGCCACCAAGAGGTTGTACACTAATCGCCGCATTTTCTTCTTGATTCGATCTTACGGTGCTTCCCGCGCTCGGTCCCGAGCCGACACGGCGCGGCTCTATCCACTGCGGCGTCGCCGTCCACTTCCTCCACGGCGTCGCTCCCTCGGCGGCGGCGTCCACATCAGTAGGAGCTGCTGCTGCTTTAGCTCTCGCTCACGCTGCTGCTTTGCTCTTGCTCTCGGCCCCCTGCCTGGTCTGCTCTTGCTCTTTCTCGTGCTGCTACTCTCGCTCTTGCTCTTGCTTGCAATGCTGCTCCGATTTAGCTACACTTTAGTCGACTGAATCGACTTTTGGGTCAGTCAATTTT